>NC_134729.1:28511256-28533756 GCF_049634645.1 Pelodiscus sinensis | reverse complement strand
TTGAAATGGCAGTCTGTCCCCTGGAACAGAGAATCCCAACTTTCAACCAGCTCTAAGGATGGGGCAGATTTTCAAACGAGTTTTCTGGAAAACCTGGTGATTGCTGACATTGGGGGAGCTGAGCCCTTTGGAAAGTCTGGCCATGGGGAGGTGTTCCAAGCTGTGGGTGCTTAGCCCTTGAAACTCTGGCTTTAACTTACCCAAGATCGCTCAGGAAGTTGGTGGCAGCCTAGTGCGTTTTTCTTGTGTGTTTTGCCACTTTCTTTATGGACACTGTAGAATCTCCTACTCATTGGAACTCTCTGTGTCTGTGTGTGGGATCTCTGCACGAATAGAGCGAAAACCCATCCAAGCGAACCCTACGGTCTACACTGCTCCCACTGGCCAAAGAGAAGGGAGTAAGTTCAGACAAAGATACTGCTAACCACTAACTTTACCTGCTCCCAAATACCCCTCCTCCATTTCAGCTCACCACCCTGCCCCGGGATACAGCACACTGCTGTGCCCACCAAAGCAGTGGCTGACTCAATGCATGTGTTTAGCTGGGATTTAACTAATCATCTAGGAACCAAATGAGCAAACAAAGACACAAATCAGCAGCTTTGCTTCCCGCAGCAGGATGATTGATGAGTGCTGTTACCACAGCAGTGGGCAAAATCCTTTCCCTCCATCTCTCCCCGGGGCTACTCGGGCTCGGAAGAGACTTTTAATTTGGGGAAGTTACTTTCCAAGAAGTGTCTGGGGGAAACACACCATATTGGGTTCCACAGCCCCCCAGCTTACATATGTGTCTATACAATGGCAGGGAAGATGGGACTTCTTGCAGTTAATCAGGCAAAGAAATTGCAAGGGGGAGAGCTCTGTGGGATCTGCAGGTGTGCGGCACGTAGGTCAAGGGAAAACCAGAGTCTGGGGTTTAAACAGAAAAAGGGAACAAGAATGGGGAAGCGTCTCCATTGTCCTGTGAAAGTTTCTTCTCAACACATGGCTGGAGCTGTCCTTTCTCATTCTTTGCACCTGGATGCTTAATAAGGCCAGGTCTACACTAGGGGGCCAAGCCGAACTAAGGTACTCAACTCCAGTATGTGAACAACGTAGCTGGAGTCGATATACCTAAGTTTGAATTTCCACAGTAACCCCACTGCAGGGTGTCGACGGGTGAAACCCTCCTGTCAACTTCCCTTACCCCTCATGACCTGATGGATGGGAGTGGGATCAGCAGTCAATTGAGCAGGTCCTTACTAGACCCACTCAATCAACTCCTGGGAGATTGATCTCCGCAGTGTGGATCTCCTGGTAAGTGGAGACAAGGCCTAAGGAACCTTACGGGATAAGCAAAAAATAGGAGCTCATCCAGGGAAACTAGGGGAAGTATCGTGGCTAGAATGGATTGAAAATTGGAATTTCCATTCCACAGCAAATGCCAACATTGCGAAACATGTTTTCATTCCATATTGGAATGAGATGCTGAATTTCAAAATTTCTCCTGAAATTCAGGTTTTGAAAATTTGTTTCAGCTCACTCAAATCATTCCCTTTAGAAATAGCTGAAAAGATACATTTCAGCATGGAAGTGTGTTTTGAAATGAGAAATCAAAAGCCTCTGTCCCCAAAATGTCAAACCAGACCATTCCGATATTATTGAAATGCTTAGTTTTGATTTTTTTTTTTCCCTAAATGAAATTGAGTTGGAATTGACATGTGCCTCTGGAAAGGTTTGATTCTGACAAAAACGCATTTGTCAGTGGAAAAATGTTCCATCAAAAAAGTTTCAACCAGTTCTAATCCAAGTTCTGAATTGGACGAGAGGGGGAGCGTGGACTCGCTTTGTCCTGGGGGATGTATAGCAAGTCGATACATAAATATGAATGGCAACACCAAAGGTCTACCCGGTTCTAGAAGGTTCAAAAGAGCGCAGGTAACTTCCTTTACTCTCTGTGTGGCTGCGTTCATTGAGTCAAAGGAGCAAGGGCATGATCCAAAAGGGAGTCTTTCTATTGATTTTAATCAGCTTTGCATGAGACCCAGTGTCTTCAGCTTGAAGGTGGTAGCAGACTCTTACGTGCTTCAGCTGCTAGTGAGGGACTAAGGCACGCTGGCAGAGCTGGAAAGAGCAGCTCCCAGTCCCCGCTTGCCTCTGGGGCAGTTTGAATGTAGGATCTCTATGGTGCAGCTTGGTCCCATACCCTATAATGGGCGGAAACAAGAACCAGCCTCTTAATTCTGCTATTCCCTTTTCTTCCTGCTTGGTTCCAATCTACAGCTGAGTGACGTGACTGATCTTAGCATATGCACCAAGATTCATCATTGAATTTCATCAGCTGGTTGGACTGATGAAACCCACAAACGGTCAAACAATTGGCTCATGCCTTGGAAGAGTTCTGAACCGGGCCTGCAATTCACCAGACGCAAATTTGTGCAGCTCCACGCACGTCCTAGGACAAAACCCATCACCCTTGTAGCAGAATCCTCTCCCATCGTTCCACTTGTGGCCAGTTCGTGCAGGATTCTAGCCCAGAAGACTCCTGAGCCTGCTGGATCTGATTTGGCTCCAAGGAGGGGTAGGGGCATGGCTTGCTGCTTTAGAGGACTCACCCCATCCTTCCAGAGCAGAGGTATGAAGGCACTGCTTTGGATGCAGAGATATGCCCATGCTGTGCAGCCAGCTGGAGTGGAGGAGAAGTGCATGGTCCCAGTTGTACTCAGACAGGGAGGGGCTGCAGTGTGGGTCCCATGCGCCAGCTGTGTGGCCTAGGGCAGTGCCGGGCAACTGAGGCTAGTGAGTGGGCTGCATGAGTGTCCCTCCTTCATCTCAGCAGGCCGTCAAATTGTTGTACCAAGTCACGCTCCCGGGATAGGCAGTTTTGCTCACTGCGCTGGCATGCCTAGAATTCGCGAGGGGGGGAGGGATTAATTGAACCATAGCAGTGCTGTGATTGGCTGCAGAGGGAGTGCTCCGCTCCCACAGTCAGTGTTGTGTGCAATCAGCATGCACCTCCCTGCACGTGCCCTGGCTCTACTTTAGTAACACCGGTAGGAAAAAAAAACTGTCGACAGAAACCAGCGGAATCTGGCAACCCTGCCATCTGCAACAGTCAACAATGCGTCTTGCAGGCCCCACACAGAACCCTGGGGGGCCACATGTGACCTACTGGCCCCGAGACTTTGCCATGAGTTTCCGCTTTGCCTTGTTGAACTCTGTGCATCCCCCTTTGGGCTGGACTTTCGGTCTCTCCTGGCTTGTGTTCCCCATGCAAATGACCAGGCTCTGCGGTTTCATGCCTGCCCCCGCCAGTCCCTCCAACAGGATATACGGGATCGCAGTGTCTCCCTTCATCTTACTCCTTTGCTACAGGGAGATGGGAATCGAATTCTCTTAACTCCCCCCCCCCCCCCGTTCTAGGGAGATGCCCCCTTCTACTTCCTGTCCTAAAGCCCCGCTTCTGCAGGATCGCCTTGGAATGCACCCAAGACGGCTCCATCACCAGCTGTGAGAGGGCATCAGAGAGGGAAAGATGAGACCCCCAAGGTCCACACGTTGCATGGACAGTCATGCCCCGAAGAGGATGTGAGGTTAGACAGGACCTCAAGGTCACACAAAAAAATTGTCCATCAATTTTTGCCCTTTTGTTGGCAAGAGAAGCAAAAAGCTCCTTCCCCACAACTGATCTATTGCTCGATTTCCAGTGCTGCAGAAACCCAGGGGCCTGCCTTTTGTTCAATCCTTTTCCTGCGCACGGACACTCAGGTCTGGGATTAGCAGCTGGTGCACAGACGACTTTCCCGGGAGCCTGTAGGGGGAGCTCACCTGTTATTTATAGTGTGGTACATCTCAATGGTGGTGGTGCCAAAGTATTCTGCAATCAGATTGTGTCTCTCTGGCAATGATTTTGCATTAAAGAAGAGAGAAAGACATGCTATTGGAATTAGGTAGTGTCTGTAGCAGGGAAAACTTTAGCCCCAAAATTTTGTTGTTAGGTGCCACACAAGCTCGGGACTTTTCTTGAGATGCCAATCCTCCTGGAAAACCAGGCTCTAAGTCGTTTCCCCCCTTTTCTTCCTGCTTTGCGTTCCTGGGTAGTTTTCTGGAAAACTCTTCTGTGGGGCTGAATCTTGCCACACTTGGTTCTAATCTACAGCTGAGTGATTTGACTGATCGCAGCTTATAGAATCATAGAATAATAGGACTGGAAGGGACCTCGAGAGGTCATCGAGTCCAGCCCCCCGCCCTCAAGGCAGGATCAAGCTCCGTCTACACCATCCCTGACAGATGTCTATCTAACCTGTTCTTAAATATCTCCAGAGAGGGAGATTCCACCACCTCCCTTGGCAATTTATTCCAATATTTGACCACCCTGACAGTTAGGAATTTTTTCCTAATGTCCAATCTAAACCTCCCCTGCTGCACTTTAAGCCCATTACCCCTTGTCCTGTCCTCAGAAACCAAGAGGAACAAATTTTCTCCTTCCTCCTTGTGACACCCTTTTAGATATTTGAAAACCGCTATCATGTCCCCCCTTAATCTTCTTTTTTCCAAACTAAACAAGCCCAGTTCATGAAGCCTGGCTTCATAGGTCATGTTCTCTAGACCTTTAATCATTCTTGTCGCTCTTCTCTGTACCCTTTCTAATTTCTCCACATCTTTCTTGAAATGTGGTGCCCAGAACTGGACACAGTACTCCAGCTGAGGCCTAACTAGTGCAGAGTAGAGCGGCAACATGCCTCAGCCAGTTGGACTGATCAAACAAACGAACAAAAACTTCCATCAGGTTTACATGGTCCTAAACCCAAGTCCTGGCTCCCAATCCCCTGTTCTAATCATTCCCTCTTGTATCACAAAACGCATTGGCTGCGTTTAGATTGGCATGATTTTCCGGAAATGCTTTCATGCCAATCTAGATGCGCTTTTCCGCAAAAAAGCCCTGATCGCCATTTTCGCAATCGGGGCTTTCTTTGCAAAAAACAAATCTGAGCTGTCTACACTGGCCCTTTTGCGCAAAAGCTTTGCGCAAAAGGACTTTTGCCTGAACGGGACAGGTTAGTATTTCCGCAAGAAGCACTGATTTCTTACAGTAGGAAGTCAGTGCTTTTGCGGAAATTCAAGCGGCCAATGTAGACAGCTGGCAAGTTTTTCCAGAAAAGCAGCTGATTTTCTGGAAAAACTGGCCAGTCTAGACACAACCATTGGGTTTTGAAAACCAGGAAACCATCTTCTCTAATGGTTGAAAAATCCTAGTTACCCTCAAACCCATCTCCACCTGCACTGCAGCTACCAGGAGCTGCATAAGACAACCAGATTCTGTGTCTGGCTTTGGGAGGACAGTATGGTCTAGAAGTTAGAGCAAGGAGACCGAGTGCTTGGATCTCTGGGTTTTATTCCCAGCTCACTTGCTACCTTATGGGACTTTGGCAAGTCATTTAGCCCCTCTGTGCCTCAGTTTACCAGCAGAATGAGGAAGATTGCTCCTATCTACCTTGCAGTAGGGCAAGCAAAGATCCATGTCTACACTAAGCAGACCTAACTTTCGTTGACCTACAGCCCCTCAGTAATTGCATCACTTGAGCATGTCTACGCTTGGTTCCCTGTGTCAGTGGTGCGCGTCATCCCCAGGAGTGCTTATGCCCATCGTCTTGTCAGTGTGGGGCACTTGGGGATGACTCCTGAAAGCCTTAACAGTCAACATGAGCAATGCAATGCCATGTCAAAACTATGTCACCCTGCCAATGTAGACCTCACGCCGCTCCAGGAAGGGGAGTTATACAGTCAGTGTAGCAGAGCAGATATGTTAGTGGGAGCAACATTTCAGTGTAAACAGCTAGGTCAACATTGGCACCGCCTTGCATGGAGGTGTCTTTGCAGTGTAGACCGGCCCCTAGTGACCAAGCATTGGGAAGGTGCTGCATGGTCCCCGGTCAATGGTGCTGGGGTGGACTGAAGCACTACTGCTATTCCTTCCATCGGCAGAGGGTCGGTTAACGCTGCTGGGCTACACTGTCCTTCGGTGGCAAACAATAAAGCTCAAGGTGAGCCTCACCTCTGCCCTATCGCTCGGATTCTCTTCTCCGCCGTCCATCCATCACGCGCCTGCTCTCCTGCAACCGATTGCAGCCGGCCTGCATCAGCTATTGATTTATTGACAGCGGCGGGGCCTGGAAGATTCAGGGAAGCAGCTCCCCACAGAAGCGCTTTTCAGAAGTCGAGGTTTGATTTTTTATTTATTCTTCTCTTCAATGTATGGATTTAACACGCTCCGGGGCAACAAAGAACTCTCGTCTCCTCCATGCAGGTTCTCCCAGTCCCTCCGGTGCCTCTGAGATCTCTTTGCTAGGTTCTGCGTGAGACAGTCCCTACCTCAAATAGCTTCCACTCTAAATAGACAAGACAGACTGAAAGGTGGGAAGGGGAACAGAGGCAGCTGGAAGGGACGAACTCAAGGTCAGTAGCAGAGTGGGGAATAGACTCCAGACACCCGGCCCTCCTACGTCTACACTTCCCAATAAGAAGGCTTCGCCAGGAAGTCGGGGGGAAAGGCCTGTGTTTGTTTGCTTCCCCCCCCCCCCCGCCCTCATCTTATGAAACTGGAAAAGAATAAAAAGAGGGATGTGATGGAGCTGAGCCATGTGCCACCCTAGCATGCAGACACTGTGCGACCCCAAAGGCAAATGAAACACCACAAGGAACACTGACCTGATTGCTAGTCATTTCCATACTCATGTGTCTCCCAAAGCTGCTGGGAGGAGAAATTTGCATGTGCCTTGAGCATGGAAAGCGCTAGATCGGGGTTACTCAATACGTGGCCCATGGGCCACAGTGGCCCGTGGCCCGTTTGTTTGCAGCCCGCAACAGTTCGGGTTTACACAGGGCTCAACACGCGGCCGGGAGCTGAAACAAAAAAGGAGTCAATAGGATGATTGTGACAATGCGTCGGGATTTTCCCATCTCCTGCACCCCCGAAATGGCATGAACAGACTTCACCAGCCAGTAGAATGGAGGTTGTTTATTGTTCCTCCAGCACAGCGCAGCACAGATGGAATCTGGTTACAGGAACTGGGGCTAAGAGGCCTCAGTGCCCCCCTTGAGATAGGGGAGTCCCAGCCCCCTCCCCAGCTCCTTCTTCCCTGCCTTCCAGCCAGGAACTCCCCAACTCTCTTCCAGCCCTGCCCCCCAGCCAGGGCAGCATCCACCTTCCTTTGTTCCTCTCCATGGGGGGTGTCTGGCCACTGGTTTGCATAGTGACTCATCCTGTTTTGCTGGGTCGTGGTACCCATGGCAGCCAGTGGGGGTTACCCCAGAGCCAGCAGCATAGAAACCAGCCAGGTACCCCCACTACGTCACAATGATCTTCTGTTGAGATGCGTTTTAGTAGTTCCATTCCTGGACTCTCATTGCTCATTAAAAGTGCTGTCATATGGGTGGAAATTGGGTAAATATTGCATCTTATTAATACCAGCAGAACTGACTTAAATGGGGCCTGAGTGTTGTGTAGTCTTGCCTTAATTTTGGTATTCATGCCCGTCACTGTGAAAGAAGCTATTTGCATATATTGCCCTATATATTTGCATGTATATGCAACCACACTTAAGTTGCGGGCCTCAGCATGTGCTGCGAGTATCAGTGTGGCCCCTGGAGCTTTCAAAGTTGAGTGGCCCTGTGCTAGGTGAAAGCACCACACTGCAGAGGGCAGGCAACAGACCGTCTCTTGGCTCTGGACAGGACTGATTCGCCTCAGCCAGTGCACAATGGATGAAAAATGCTCCTGTTGGGAGCTGGTAGCACTTGGCACCCCTCTAGCGGGCGTGGGACTAACTGGGGCTCTACAGCGGGCTGTGTCCTTGTCCTGATGTGCTTTTGTTTCCTCTCCGGCCCTGTGGCCGGTTACCCTGTAAACTCTTTGGGGAAGAGGCTGTCTCTCACTCGGAGGCTCTGTCTGCACTTGGAGCTGCGGGTGTGATTCCCAGCTTGGCTGGAGGTACCCAGCTCCTCGCGGAGAGGCAGCCTGTGTCCACACAGCGCCTGGCACACGGGGCCCCCGCTCTCTGTCGCTTAATAAGAGCAAAGCTGAAAGAAGCCGTGTGACGGGGCGAGCAGGCCCCCCACTGCAGGGCTGGGAGTACCCCAGGCCCAGCTGGCTGAGAGGGCCCCGCCCTTCCGGCCCTGCTGGGCATGCTCCCAGCAGAGCCAGTATATAAAGGCTGAGGGAGCATGGCACGGGGGGAGGCAGCCTGAGAGTAGGAGGGCCCAGGCTGCAGCTCTGGTGTTCCTGCAGCAGCTGAAGCCCGAGCCAGAGTGGTAGGAAGCAGCCCAGGGCAAGGACGTGCAAACTCCGCTTGGTGTGTATCGGCTGGATTCCCCACCGAGCAGGCAGGAGCAGGAACCCCTGCCCACAGGGCCCTGGGCTGGGACCCGGTGGAGAGGGAGGGCCCGGGTCCCCCTACCAGCCCTTTCTGCAACTGGGGCAAACGTGCCGGCCAGGAGAGGCTTTTTCCAGAGCTAGGCTGCAAAGACCATATTTGCCCTGAGAGAGGGGCCGAGACTTTTGGGACTTTGGGGTAGTACCATATATGCCCTGATAGAGGGGCCTGGACTTGTTGTTAATTCTGGGAATACCATATTTGCCCTGAGAGAGGGGCCGACACTTTTGGGACTTTGGGTATGGTAAATGCCCTGAGAGAAGGCCGTTTCCTAGCAAAGAGGCAGATTTGTCCAGTTCAAGTCTGGAGAAGCAGCCAAACCCAACCCCCAGCACGTCACTGTAGACACGATGGGTACGTCTACACTGCAAGAAAAACTTGCAGCTGGCCCAGGTCGGTGGACTTGAGTTCACAGGCCATTGGCTAAGGGGCTGTTTAATTGTGGGGTAGAAGTTCAGGCTCAGGTTGGAGGCAGGGCTCGGTGGTGCTGTCTCAGCAAAGACGTAGGTTGGCTTAACTACACTGCACAGACTGTGGACTTTTCACACCCTGGCTGATGCAGGGGGGTCGATCCCATTTTCTAGTGTGGACCAGCCCCGGTTCTCAAGCTTTGGCTGCTGCTAAGTTTCCCTGGAGGGCCCAGCCCTGGGGCTCTTTCCAGACCCAAACAAACTCCCTCCCCTCTCCACTGCTGCTCTTCCCAGCTCCTGGCCTGCCCGGGCTGCGGATGAGGATTTATTGGGCCGAGCCTTTACAGACCTCTCATTTTGAATAGCTAATGATGGGTGATTTCATTTGTGGCTGTATTAGCTGTCTGATTACTCTCCTGTGGAAGCCTAATTTACAGACAATGGAGACAAATGTTTCCCCAACTATCAGCCAAAAGGCCTAATTCCTGCACAGCCAACTTTTTTCATTTACTTCCTTGCTGATTAAAAAAACCCTGTTTTAAATACTGCCAGGGCCAAGCCATACCCAGAAGAAGGGCTTTGCCGTGCCTGCTCTTCTAGGGCCAGCAGCGACCACAAGCCAACGTTTCCCTTCTCAGGGATCAAACTGAGCGTTTCTCTTCTCGGGGATCAGACTGAAAACAAAGGGGGGGGGTCTCCATTTCCCCCCATTTTGTGTCACCATCTGCCCCAGTGCCAAGTGGGTGGGGAGATGCCAGCCAACCAGAGCGGACACACCCAAAGTAATTGAGGCACAATGGAGCATCAGGTCCTAAGCCATGTGCTAGTCCACACCTGGCCTTTGGAGCAGGTCCAAGTGGGGGCGCTGTGGTCTGTGTTCAGCCTAGAGGGGGGAGGCCAGGAGCAGCGGTGCATGCTAGAGTGTCAGGGTGTGTCTAAACGACATGGCTCCATCGATGGAATCCCCACGAGGAATAAGCCCTCTTGCGCAAGAGCTCTTCCACAGGAAGCCAGTGTAGACAGGCAACATGAATTTCTTGCGCAAGAAAGCCCTATGGCTAAAATGGCCATCGGAGCTTTCTTGCACAAGAGAGCGTCTATACTGCCATGAATGCTCTTGCGCAAAAGCACATCTCTTGTGCAAAAGAACATGGCAGTGTGGATGCACTTTTGTGGAAGACCTTTTGCACAAGAACTCTTCCGCAAACCAGTTCTTGCGCAAGAAGCCTGCAGTGTAGACATAGCCACGGTGTTTATTACGGGTTTGGCACAGTTTGCTCACCAAACTGGTATAAGCGACGGTGGCAAAAGCACTTCTTGGTGGATGGGTGGGGAAGCTGCATGAGGAAGGTTTGCCACGAAGGCTATGTCTACATTACAAGGTTTTTGTGCAAAACCAGCCGTTTTTGCACAAAAACCGGCAGAGCATCCACACCTCAAGCACGTTTTTGCACAAGAAAATTGACAGAACAGAGGGCTTCTGCCAGTAGAGTTATTTCTCTCCCCATGAGGAATAACTCCTTTTTGCACTACAGCTCTTGCACAAAAAGGCAGGTGTTTTTGCACAAGAAACCCTATTTCTTGCGCAAGAGTGTCCATGCAGTGTGGACACTCTCTTGCACAAAAGCACATCACTTTTGTGATGCGCTTTGAGGTCTGGACACGCTTTTGCACAAGACGTTTTGGAGCAAGAACTCTTCCAGAAAAAGGCTTCTTGCACAAAAAACCCTGCAGTGTAGGCTAAGCCTAAGGGTCTAGCTACTCTGGCAAAGCTCTAGCAGGTTTAAAACTAATAAAAAAAAGTTCTTTTTCACACAGCGTGTAGTCAACCTGTGGAACTCCTTGCCAGAGGAGGCTGTGAAGGCTAGGACTATAATAGAGTTTAAAGAGAAGCTAGATGATTTCATGGAGGTTAGGTCCATAAAAGGCTATTAGCCAGGGGATAAAATGGTGCCCTTGGCCTCTGTTTGTCAGAGGCTCTAGAGGGATGGCAGGAGACAAATCGCTTGATCATTGTCTTCAGTCCACCCTCTCTGGGACACCTGGTGCTGGCCACTGTCGGCAGACAGGATACTGGGACCTTTGGTCTGACCCAGTACGGCCGTTCTTATGTTCTTCTAGCGCAGATTGGCCCAAGGGTCAGTCTCATTCCTCCTTGCTGCAGAGAGGTGAGCAGAGGGATTTTTCATACAGTATCCATCCCAGTTCGATTCTTGCTGGGGTCAGCCGTGATTCCCCGACATGACCCTCTGCTGCTGATTTTGAGAGTCCCATGAAACAAGCCATCAATCTCACAGCTACTGTTGGCACTAATTAGTATCTCAGCTGGCAGCATCAGCAGGAAGGAGATGGGTCACGGAGACCCCTTTCCCCAGGGTTCTTTCCAGGGCAGGGGCATGGTGGTGGGGTGGCAGGAAGAAAAGTTGGAACAGGGAGAAATGAAAGGCCCCACTTTCTGTATGGCTGCCAGGTTAGCACCTTTCCCCAGCACTAGCCAGAAATAATCCTATAGCCTCACCCCAAATTCAAAACCTGTTTTTAGGATGACTTCGCCCAATTGAATTTGGTTCCCACATGTCGCTCTCATCTTGTTTCTAACTGGAAGGGCAAAGGGAATGTCCAAACCATGGTGAGAAAGGCAGTTCTCCCGCCAGAGCTAGAGGCTGGAAGCTCCAAAATCTCATGCCTCCATCATGGCCAGGCCATGTGCTTCACCTTCGTTCCCACCCTGGAGGGTCAGCTGAAGTTTGGAGAACCTGAGTGCTATTCCGAACTCTGAAAAGATCGTGAGTCTCTGGTGGCAAATGCCTTCCCAAGGTCGTACGCCTTCTGCAAAGGACATTTGCGGCAGTCTCTCTCGCTCTCTCAACATGGGCTGCATTCCTAGCAAGGGCTTAATGATTACCCTCAGATAACTTTATTGGCTGAGAAGTATTGGCTGCCTCTGCAGCAGTCAGAGCCTCTTGCCTCACTGTTCAAAGCATGCCAGAGGTGAAACACAAAATCATGCAGAACCCTGAGGGGCAAGGAGGGAATGGAGAATGGCAACAAGTAGCTTATGTCATGAGACACCCCTCCAGAGCCTGCAAGCTTGCAGAATGGGCAGCTCCTTCTGAGACAAATATTAGAGGCCTGTTGCACAGTGGAACTTTACATCCATGGAATTAGGGGGTGTTCGGTACCTAACATAACACTCCGACCTTCCTTCCGATCGTGAAGATCGGGAGAGATCCTGGATGATTGGAAAAAGGCAAATGTAGAGCCCATCTTTAAAAAAGGGAAGAAGGACGATCCAGGGAACTATAGGCCGGTCAGTCTTACCTCGGTCCCTGGAAAAATCATGGAAAGAATGCTTAAGGCATCCATTTTGAGGCACTTGGAAGAGGGGAAAGTGATCAGGAATAGTCAGCATGGATTCACAAAGGGCAAGTCGTGCCTGACCAATCTGATTGGCTTCTATGATGAGGTAACTGGCTCTGTAGACATGGGAAAGTCAGTGGATGTGATAGACCTTGACTTTAGCAAGGCTTTTGATACGGTCTCCCACAATATTCTTGCCAGCAAGTTAAGGGAATGTGGATTGGATAAATGGTTGGTAAGATGGATAGAAACCTGGCCAGACTGTTGGGCCCAACGGATAGTGATCAACGGCTCGATGTCAGGTTGGTGATTGGTTTCTAGCGGAGTGCCCCAAGGTTCGGTTCTAGGACCGGTTTTGTTCAATATCTTTACTAATGACATGGAGGAGGGGATGGATTGCACCCTCAGCAAGTTTGCAGATGACACTAAGCTAGGGGGAGAGGTAGATACACTCGAGGGCAAAGATAGGGTCCAGAGTGACCTAGACAAATTGGAGGATTGAGCCACAAGAAATCTGATGAGGTTCAACAAGGACAGATGCAGAGTCCTGCACTTGGGACAGAAGAATCCCAAGCATTGGTACAGGCTGGGGACCAACCAGCTAAGTAGCAGTTCTGCAGAAAAGGACCTGGGGATTACAGTGGATGAGAAGCTGGATATGAGTCAACAGTGTGCGCTTGTAGCCAAGAAGGCTAATGGCATATTAGGTTCATTAGGAGGAGCATTGCCAGCAGATCCAGAGATGTGATTATTCCTCTTCATTAGGCTCTGGTTAGGCCACATCCTAAGTATTATGTCCAGTTCTGGGCCCCCCACTACAAAAAGGATGTGGATGCATTGGAGGGCAACCAAAATAATGAGGGGGCTGGAGCATATGACCTACGAGGAGAGGCTGAGGGATTTGGGTCTGTTTAGTCTGCAGAAGCAAAGAGTGAGGGGGGGATTTGATAGCAGCCTTCAACTTCCTGAAGGGAGGTTCCAAAGAGGATGGAGAGAGGCTGTTCACAGTAGTGATGGATGGCAGAACAAGGAGCAATGGTTTCAAGTTGTGGTGGGAGAGGTCCAGGTTGGATATTAGGAAAATCTATTTCTCTAGGAGAGTGGGGAAGCACTGGAATGGGTTACTTAGGGAAGTAGTGGAGTCTCCATCCCTTGAGTTTTCTAAGTCTCTGCTTGACAAAGCCCTGGCTGGGTTGATTTAGTTGGGATTGGTCCTGCCTAGGACAGGGGGCTGGACTTGATGACCTTCTGAGGTCTCTTCCAGCTCTATGGTTCTATGATTCCTTGCTGGATAACTTCTGGACCGGTGAAGCATTCTGGCTTCATTGTCAAAGCACTTGCAGACACATTATCTAATTAATCCTCCCAACCTTGGTGGGAAGCTGGAAGGCAGATAGGAAAGGATTTTTATTTGAGCCATAACATCTGGATCCAGAGCACGTGCTCACCCTCTGAAGTTTCGAGAAGTTTGGAGGCAAGATTTCGGATGGAGACGGTTCCAAAGAGAGAAACGTGTGAGAGGCAGATCTGCTTTGGGACCACCACTACCAAGGAAGGGTTCTGTGACTCGTTTGTTAGTTCAGAGGGGCTGAGATCTGGACATTGGCGCTTTCAAATCCCTGAAGGATTGTCTCCATTTTTACCAATGACGAAAACAGAAGCTTGGTGAAGTGATTTGCCCAGAGCTGCTCATGCAGAGACCCACGTCTACAAACTTCCTGCTCTTTACAACCACTAGACCAAGTCCCCTCCTTCATTCCCTGCATATCCCCCATCCTCCACCGTGGCCAGGCCATGTGCCGGTCAGCTCTCTTGTGCCCAGGCAACAATCTTTGCCCATCAATGAGTTTTGCTGCTGGATGGGGTGGCCACACTTCCCTCCTGTTTTAATCCACTCCCTTAATACCTGCTCCCAGTGGCCTTGCCCAGGCCCCATGCAGTGTTAGATCGCCACGTCTCTGCTAGCTCCCATGCAGGCGGCTCCTTGGTTCTAATGAGTCATTGCTCCTCCCGTGTCCACAGTAAGAAAGCACTGGAGAGCAGAGCAGACAGTAAGTGGGTGTGCAACTCCAGCAAGAGCTGGCTGAGATGTGGCAAAAGCCAGCAAGGAGCCATTTGAAGAGCTGGGAGGGACCTGGGCTGTGATAGGACAGTACCTGTAAGAAATGTAAGTTTCACCCTGTCAGGGGGTGCACGCCCCCAGTGCCCCCTGACTGTCCTCATATAGCCCCTCGCAGGGCCAGTTACAGTCTGTTTGGGGTTGCTCATCATAGGCATCGGGGTTGTCTCCACTGCCCTGCTTACCTAGGCTGCATCAAGGTCCACCTCCAACCCAGGGCTTTGCCTCCAGCCCCTAGCCAGGAGAGCCTTGGCTGGCCCTAGAATCATAGAATCCTAGGACTGGAAGGGACCTCGAGAGGTCATCGAGTCCAGCCCCCTGCCCTCAAGGCAGGACCAAGCTCCGTCTACACCATCCCTGACAGATGTCTATCTAACCTGTTCTTAAATATCTCCAGAGAGGGAGATTCCACCACCTCCCTTGGCAATTTATTCCAATATTTGACCACCCTGACAGTTAGGAATTTTTTCCTAATGTCCAATCTAAACCTCCCCTGCTGCACTTTAAGCCCATTACTCCTTGTCCTGTCCTCAGAAACCAAGAGGAACAAATTTTCTCCTTCCTCCTTGTGACACCCTTTTAGATATTTGAAAACCGCTATCATGTCCCCCTTAATCTTCTTTTTTCCAAACTAAACAAGCCCAGTTCATGAAGCCTGGCTTCATAGGTCATGTTCTCTAGACCTTTAATCATTCTTGTTGCTCTTCTCTGTACCCTTTCCAATTTCTCCACATCTTTCTTGAAATGTGGCACCCAGAACTGGACACAGTACTCCAGCTGAGGCCTAACTAGTGCAGAGTAGAACGGCAGAATGACTTCACGACTTTTGCTTACAACACACCTGTTGATACAACCTAGAATCATATTTGCTTTTTTTGCAACAGCATCACACTGTTGACTCATATTCAACTTGTGGTCCACTATGACCCCTAGATCCCTTTCCGCCACGCTCCTTCCTAGACAGTCGCTTCCCATCTTGTATGTATGGAACTGATTGTTCCTTCCTAAGTGGAGCACTTTGCATTTCTCTTTATTAAACCTCATCCTGTTTACCTCTGACCATTTCTCTAACTTGCTAAGGTCATTTTGAATTATGTCCCTATCCTCCAAAGAAGTTGCAACCCCACCCAGTTTGGTATCATCTGCAAACTTAATAAGCGTACTCTCTATCCCAATATCTAAGTCATTGATGAAGATATTGAACAGTACGGGTCCCAAAACAGACCCTTGAGGAACTCCACTTGTTATCCCTTTCCAGCAGGATTTAGAACCGTTAACAACAACTCTCTGACTACGGTTATCCAGCCAATTATGCACCCACCTTATCGTGGCCCTATCTAAGTTATATTTGCCTAGTTTATCAATAAGAATGTCATGCGAGACCGTATCAAATGCCTTACTAAAGTCTAGGTATATGACATCCACCGCTTCTCCTTTATCCACAAGGCTCGTTATCCTATCAAAGAATGCTATCAGATTAGTTTGGCATGACTTGTTCTTCACAAACCCATGCTGGCTATTCCCTATCACTTTATTACCTTCCAAGTGTTTGCATATGATTTCCTTAATTACCTGCTCCATTATCTTCCCTGGGACAGACGTTAAACTGACCGGTCTGTAGTTTCCCGGGTTGTTCTTATTCCCCTTTTTATAGATGGGCACAATATTTGCCCTTTTCCAGTCTTCTGGAATCTCCCCTGTCTGCCATGATTTTTCAAAAATCATAGCTAAAGGCTCAGATACCTCCTCTATCAGCTCCTTGAGTATCCTGGGATGCATTTCATCAGGACCTGGTGACTTGCTGACATCTAACTTTCCTAAGTGATTTTTAACTTGTTCTTTGTGTATCCTATCTTCTAAACTTACCCTCTCTCTGCTTGTATTCACTACATTAGGCACACCTCCAGACTTCTCAGTGGAGATCGAAACAAAGAAGTCATTGAGCATCTCTGCCATTTCCAAGTTTCCTGTTACTGCTTCTCCCTCCTCACTGAGCAGTGGGCCTACCCTGTCCTTGGTCTTCCTCTTGCTTTTAATGTATTTATAAAAGGTCTTCTTGTTTCCCTTTATGCCTGTAGCTAGTTTGATCTCATTTTGTGCCTTTGCCTTTCTAATCTTGCCCCTGCATTCCCGTGTTGCTTGCCTATATTCATCCTTTGTTATTTGTCCTAGTTTCCATTTTTTATAGGACTCCTTTTTTATTTTGAGATCATGCAAGATCTCCTTGTTAAGCAAAGCTGGTCTTTTGCCATATTTTCTATCTTTCCTACACAGCGGAATTGTTTGCTTTTGGGCCCTTAACAATGTCCCTTTGAAATACTTCCAACTCTGCTCAGTTGTTTTTCCCTTCAGTCTTGCTTCCCATGGGACCTTACCTACAAGTTCTCTAAGCTTATCAAAATCTGCCTTCCTGAAATCCATAACCTCAATTGTGCTGGTCTCCCTTCTACCTTTCCTTAAGATCATGAACTCTATTATTTCATGATCACTGTCCCCTATACTGTCTTCCACTTTCAAGTTCTCAGCTAGTTCCTCCCTATTTGTTAAAACCAAATCCAGAACAGCTGCTCCTCTGGTAGCTTTTTCAACCTTCTGAAACAGAAAGTTGTCTCCAATGCAGTCCAGAAACTTATTGGATAGCCTGTGTTAGTTTCCCAACATATGTCTGGATAGTTGAAGTCCCCCATCACCACCAAATCTTGGGCTTTGGATAGTTTTGTTAATTGTTTAAAAAAGGCCTCATCCACCTCTTTCACCTGGCTAGGTGGCCTGTAGTAGACTCCTAGCGTGATATCACCCTCATTTTTTACCCCTTTTAGCTTAACCCAGAGACTCTCTACACAGCTATCTCCTACGTTCATCTCCACTTCAGTCCAAGTGTGTACATTTTTAATATACAAGGCAACCCCTCCTCCCTTTTTTCCCTGTCTGTCCTTCCTGAGCAAGCCGTACCCTTCCATACCAATATTCCAATCATGTGTCCCATCTCACCAGGTTTCTGTAATACCAATGATATCATATTTGTATTTATTGGTTAGCAATTCCAGTTCTTCCTGCTTATTACCCATACTTCTTGCATTTGTGTATAGGCATCTAAGATACTGATTTGATCTTGCTTCCCTGTTGTGCCCTGACCCTCCTTTCTCCTTGCCATTATAGGCCATAGTCCCCCCCCATTTCCAACCCATCTCCCAGTCCCTCCTCCAGCTATTGCTGGCTCTCCCCAGCTTGTCTCCCTCCAAGGAGCTCCTGCCTCCTCTGCAATCAGCTCTCTACTAGCTCTCCCCTCAAGCAACCTGGGCTTCTCTATATATACGTGCCAGCTGAGCTCACACTCGCCCTAATAATTACAGCTGGCTTCTACAAGCCACTCGTGCAGTGCAGGATCCTTGCCAGCTGGGCTCTCACTCGCCCTAATGGGTTCAGCTGGCTTCTACCAGCCAATCGTGCTGCCCTAGTTGCTTGCCAGCTGGGTTCTCTCTAGCCCCAAATAGCTCCATCTGGCCTCTTTCTTTCTAGCCCCGGCTCCGGGCCTGAGTCCTGGTCTTAAAGGGCCAGTGCAGGGCAGGCGCCCTGTCACACACCCCCACTGGAGAATATTCATCATCCACCCTCACTCACTGCATCAGTGCTTGAAGCTGTCTCCCAACACCCGCTCTTGGATGATCAGCCATTCATGGGCCCCCTGGAGAATTCTCACCTCCCTGATCTGGCTCGGCTTTCTCAGTCACCATCCCCAACAAAAGCGAGGGAGGTTCCTAGCCTGAGCAGGCAGGGGCCGGTGAGGTGAACAGAGGCCAAACCTCAGTGGGTTTCAGCCAGGCTGGGAGTTCCCCTCCATTTCTGCCCCACAGGAAAGTGCCTCACCCTAATGGACTTGGCCTTCTGTCCCGCTGGGTGCCCGACTACATCAGGAGGGGGATGCAGCTGGGACATTCTCACTCCCTGCCTCTAGCCAGGCGTGACGTGCTCCCACGGGAAAGCAAAGGTGACGGTGGGTACCAGCTGCATTCTGGCACCGAGCCCAGCGTTGCAGTAGGAGGGGACCTCCAGGTGGGATGTGCCACTTCTCTAGCAGGGACAAAGGGCCCAGGTCAAGCCCCGGTCTCTGAGCCAGCTGGGAGCAGCAGTGGCCACCCTCCATGGAACTGAGCCGTAAAGCACATCTGTCCCCTGACGCATCCTTCCATTTGGGCGGGGCCAGCACTGGGTGTGGGAGGAAGCAGTGGCAGGGGTGGTGGTGGGGGGGGAGCGGCCCCATTGCTATGGAAACAGAACATCCAGTGGCGATGTGGAGCCGTTTTTTTCCCCGTCTGCGAGCCCGCGGCATTGATTCAGAAACGTGCTGGTTGCATGTATGATCCATGCAAACACTGTGTACCTATTGATCGGGCTCCCATGCTGCTCGGGGCCTGTGCTGCCGGCGGAAACAAAGGCAGGAGGAAGGAGGGGAGAAAATTGCCCAGCGCTGCACCAAATAAATCACTGATCCCTGTGCCTGCAGTTTACCCGGCACCTTTTCTGTGGCCGTCTTGCCAATGCCTCCTCCATCCTTCTGCCTCCGCCTCTCGTTTCACCTCCCGCCTCTTCTCCTGCCTGTAGCCCCCATCTTCCTCCACGTCGGTCTCCCTGGCTCGCTGTTCGCCTCTTCGCTGTTCTCTTCCTCCCCCTCTCACTCTTCTTCCTTGCTCTCTGCCATTCCGCCTTTTCACCAGCCATTCACCAGCAGGAGCAGGGGCTAAGTCTGGGCCTGCCAAGGCAGAGGGGGTATATGTGTGAAGGGGAGGAGCAATGACTGATGCCTGAGACTACGGAGAGGCGCGTACGGCCATGGAAACGCACAGCCAGCCAGCTCCTTCGGCCTCCATTACTCCAGTGCCCCCGTCCTCGCAGCACACGGGACCAACGTGACTGTATGTCTCAGGCTCCGCTGGCAAAGCCCAACCAGGCCTGGCTGCCCTCCTCCATTTCCCCAAAGCAACCGCGCCAGCCAGCAGAGCTCTGTGTGACCCTTCCTAATTACAGTGAGGAGTCAATAACAATTAGGCCTCGCTGCCACTCGGCAGAACGGATGCAAATTATTTTCATGTGGTGTTGCTATTGACGTGTCTTTCCACATTGGCCCCTCTTTCTCCCCTGCTCTAGCCCCGCTTCCCCGATGCCCCCTGGGCTGGGCAGGAGGGGGCTGGTGCGAGTCTCACCCAGGCACCCGACAGCCCATTCGCGCTACCTCAGCCGAAGGGCCACAGCAGCTGAGATAGGGCTGCCGGCAGCTCACCTCACATGCAGTGAGTCGCCCTCTGGCTGGAAAGACCCTGACACCCCCTGGCCTCACTCACCCAATGGCTTACGTTTGCCCCAGAGCCGGCCCAGGCTCAGGCCTCTGGTGTGTGGTCTTGCGGGTAGACACTGGGGGTATGTCTACACTACCCCGCTAGTTCGAACTAGCGGGGTAATGTATGCATACCGCACTTGCTAATGAAGCCCGGGATTTGAATTTCCCGGGCTTCATTAGCATAAGCGGGGAGCCGCCATTTTTAAATCCCCGCTGCTTCGAACCCCGTGTAGCGCGGCTACACGGGGCTCGAACTAGGTAGTTCGGACTAGGGTCCTATTCCGAACTACCGGTACTCCTCGTGAAACGAGGTGTACCGGTAGTTCGGAATAGGCACCCTAGTCCGAACTACCTAGTTCGAGCCCCGTGTAGCCGCGCTACACGGGGTTCGAAGCAGCGGGGATTTAAAAATGGCGGCTCCCCGCTTATGCTAATGAAGCCCGGGAAATTCAAATCCCGGGCTTCATTAGCAAGTGCGGTATGCATACATTACCCTCCTAGTTCGAACTAGGAGGGTAGTGTAGACATACCCTGGGTGAGGAGCCGACTCCGCACTGAGTGGCTGGCAAGTCACTTCCCAGGCTGTGTGCAGTTGTTAAAGACCTTGAGGCAGGGACCTTTCTGGGGGTTACTGTAATGCCGAGGGCCTTGAGGCACGGTCCGGACCCCACGGCCGTCTCCTATCATGTGCACTGACAGTGCCCAACACACCAGGGCCCTGCCTCGCCTCTAGGTGCTGACCCCATGCAAGGCTTAAGCATCGTGCCCTAGGGCAGGGAGGTAGCAGCACACAAAGGGGCTGCTGCCGGGAGCGGGCGTGGCTTGTTCAGCACGTTCCTGCCAAGCCCGAAATCTCCTCCCTCAGGTCGAGACCCAGAGGGTGGCAGGGAGCTGCAGCCAGGGTTGGGGTGAAGGCTGCCAACCCCAAGATGCCGTGAGGTCGGATTTGACCTCCCTGCGCTGGCTAGGCTCCACGGATGTTAATGGGGCTAGTACATTAAGGAGACTTGCCCAGGACTAGCAGGGGATCTTGAGAGGCTCGGCTTGGAGGAGTTCTCCTCCAGCACCTCCTGCTGCCAGAGAAACTCCACGAAGGCTTCTCCGTCCCTTTGGGATCGGCCGGCCCCAGCAGGTAGAGGGAGTGCGGCGGGGGAGGGGAGATGGACAGCTGATGCTCCCATCTCATTTTATTGGCCCCAGGTCCCTTGTTCCTGCTGTTAGCTGAAGAGCTGGCACCGGACGTGGTGAAAGATTGTGCTCTGCCACACGCCCCGCTGAGCCAGTTCCTGCCACCCTGGCACAGGTCGCTGGGCAACACCTTTCAGGCAAGTCCTGGTGTGGACATGGCCGATGTTCGGGTGCTGGCTCCAGTTTGCTGACCGCACCCCAGGTGGGAGCCTATTCGGATATGCACTGAAATTCAGGGTCTTTGTGAAAGGGCAACCGCCAGACAGGGCCATTCCGAGGGGGGCAAAGGGCCTGGCCCAGCTCCCCCGAGCCCTAGGCATGCGGCCTGAGGCAACCTCTCCACTGCAGGCTCCAGCCCCTCACCCCAAGCCCTGCCCTGCCCCCTTTCATCCTCTCCTGAGCAACACAGCCCAGGTAATTATGGGGGGCTTGGTGTGATGGCAGCAGGGTTACTTCCTCCCCACGGGCTGGGAGAGGGCAGGACAGGGCAGGGCAGGCTGTCAGCCCTCTCTGGCTCCGCTCGTCCATGTGGTGAGGGGGCAGGCATTCCCTGCTGCTGTCCCATGCCAGGCCCCTTATTCCCCCAGGTTCCTCCTGTCCATAGGATGCTTGGGACAGGTGCCGTGGGGGTTACTCAAAAGCACAGAGCCTGGGGCAGCCACCCCGATTCGTACTATTGACAAGACAGCTCTGACCGGCTAGATTTCTAGAAGAGCTCTTCTCACTGGGTGCAGGTTGGGTGCCGAGCACTGTTGAAACTCTGGTACTTCACATCTTCAATGACTGACATTTGAGATGAAAGAAAATAGCACCAAGAAAGAGCAAAAGTCAAGTCCCCCGGGGATAACAGGGCAGTGTGTATGTGTGCCAAAAAGTTTCACTTAGAAAATGCTGAAATGTTTCATTTTGATGAACTCATTTCGTGTGGAAGGGGAAGCTCCAGAGAAGGGGGCCTTGGAGCAGCCTCCAGACAGGAGCAGCGGGGAGGCAAACCACACAGGTTTTAAAACGGAGCTTGTTAAACTATGCATGGGATTACATGATGGGCACCTGCGATAGCTGAGGCCTGGGTTCCATGACACAGCAGGTGCTTTCCAGTCGTATGATCTACGTTCCTACGCTTCATTTAGATTTGTATCTATTAATAGAATATCGTATGTCTATATTGAACGGGGTGCATATAGAATACGTATTACAGTGACTATTTTAATATACTATAAAAGCCTGCATGAAATGAATCAAAATGGCACCATCAAAACAAAATGTTTCATTGCTCCTGAATCAAACATTTTCAGATGTTTCATTTCCTGGGAAATGTTGCAATTTGGGCTTTTCTTTCCAAACCAGAACCACTTTTTTCCCTGAAATGTCAGAATGTCCCACAGAGCAGAAACTCTGGTTTCCCATTCCAGTGGCTCCAGTTTTAGGCCTTGAAAAGGGTTTCAAATGTTACCCTCTAGTGTCAGACCCCTTCCCACTTCCTTGTGCCTGTTCCACAGAGGATGTATGTCAACTACTAAGCAAAAAACAGGACTATGTAGCACTTTAAAGACTAACAAGATGGTTTATTAGGTGATGAGCTTTCGTGGGCCAGACCCACTTCCTCAGATCAAATAGTGGGTCTGGCCCACGAAAGCTCATCACCTAATAAACCATCTTGTTAGTCTTTAAAGTGCT